>NC_135213.1:7904243-7919243 GCF_052324685.1 Brachyhypopomus gauderio | reverse complement strand
ACCGCTGCTAGCAGCAGCCCGGTCCGTCTCTCAGGTGGGTGCAGATATCAGAGAGCGCTGGCACTTACCCATGCGGAAGACCATGTCGAATTGACAGCGAGAGGAATCGCGCTCGCCTCGTAGACGAAGGAGCCGGCGTGCCACCCTCGCCAGGCGAGGAAGAGGAGAACTGTCCACCCCGACGAAGAGTGTGGGGGTCGGAGGCAGGGCCGTGGCATGTTATTTCACTGTGCTGTGACGTTGGAGAGCACGATAACGAGCTCCACTGGTGGGAGGCTTGCAAGAGTGCAAGGTTTCCAGTTTACCCAGAGACAGCATCGGGGTGCCTGCTCGGTGGAGATGACCTGCAGGTCAGGGCTATTAAATTATACAGCTGTACTGCGAATTAGGCTACCACAACTGGCCTGCATCACATAGCGGTAATTAGCCCGAACTGATTAGATCTGTATTAAACAGCAATAATCATAAGCATGCACATTCGAAACGGGTTGGCAGTGCGATAAAGTAAAAAAAAAAAAAAGGTGTTGCGTGGAATTCATCCCCGCAGTCAAGCGCGCCTAACCCGCGCGCATGCGCACAGCGCAAGGTCACAGCTTCAGAGCCGCGCGCTTCCTGAGAGACGCACGGGGAAACGTTACGCCCACGCGACGACCTTCCTCTTTATTGACGCGGCCGCATGTGCTCGCGCGTCTTTATTTCTCTGACAGTTCCAGCTCGCGCGCGCATTGAATGTCTCTCCTTCGAGCCGGGACAAAGACGCCACTGTGGGCCCGTGCGCCTGCTCTTCCGCACGCGCACGAACCGAACCTCGCGCCCACCGCCTCGGCATGCCAAGCAGGTCCACAACACAGGCGGCTTATTGACAAACGAGGCGGCGTCACATTTTCATGTCGTTCTCGTAATGGCGGTTGTGCTCATTAGGACCTGAATCCAGACTAGGTGCTCAGGGGATTTTTTTTCCAATTATTATTATTATTATTATTATTATTATTATTATTTTATTATTATTAATAATAATAATAAAAATAATAATTATTATTATTTTTACATATATGTATAATTGAGCGTCTTGAATATTTTGCAATTTCTCAGAGTAATTTCAGTTGGAAGCATGCCGTGCCTCTCTGACAGTCTTATTAAAGCGAGAGTGTGTTAAAGAGTTGGGGGACACTGATTTGTGTGGCATTTTTACATTTACCGCGCGAGGCGAGGCCTATCCGTGCCAGGCGCCGTTGCCATGCAGAGGCCGCTTGTCGTCAGGCAACAGCGCGCGCTGGCACTGACATGCTGAATGGCACGACAGCAGAGGAAATTAAGACTCATTTTACCCAAATGATATGTCCCCCATTACTCACACCAGTCATTTCCCAAAGTGCTGCAAGAATTTTGGATGATTACAGCATATCTGTGCAAGCAAAGGCATGAAAGGGAAATAGGTCTGATTGCAGCCTCAGATTACATTAGATAATGGTGGTCTTATTAGATAATGATGACTATAATATGTGCTACGGTACACCAGTGAGGGAATGTAGTCTGTGGTCACATTAGCATTTGTGCCACTTGCATGCATGTAAACCATCAAAAGAGTGGAGCTCAGACGGGTTATGTGCTATTTCACACTTGTTTTATGTTGGGAGATCTGGTGACAGAAATAAGTGCTATTTGTTGTTATAGATATATAGATGTGAGAAGTGGTACCATAAGGTCAGACTAAAATGTGCTGTCATACCTTTCAAGTTCTTAGTCCTGATTCCCAGCAAAGTGGTATCACGTGTGGACTCTTTCCAAGCCCCTCGGCCATGCCGTGTTCTGAAGAACGGCTCAAGAAGTCATCTGTTTCATCCTAACTGGTTCGACTGCTTTCATGTCTGACTTTTAGGTAGTACTGGGTAGTTTTTGGTAGCATTAGTTTGTATTTGGCTGGTGCTGAACCACAAAGATTCTCAAGGACACGAAACTGGTTAAAATTCCAAAGAACCAAAAACTTAGCACTGTTTATTCTTTCTTTTTTAAGTAATAATTTCACACGTCTTTAACAGAGTGGAATTCATTAAATCAATTATCCTTAACTAAGGACTGTTGACTAATCAATTTGTGTATAGCCTATCCAGTTTGCTAAGCGCATCACTAACATTTCACTAGCCTCTGGTGTTTTTTACTGCGAGGGTTCTTGTCCGCGCCGTCTTCATCCCCAACATGATTGCACTGCAATATTATTTCAGATGAATAATTGACTCTTCCGGCTGTTGCTGACTCCCCCAGATGTGTTGGGGACCCTCAGCCTTGCTTAGACACAGCCGGCCTCTTTGAACTCTACCGCAGCCTCTTACTTTTCCACCAAGTGTTTGGTGAGTCACCCGCACGCTGTGGCACTGGGCTATAACTGGGGGGAAAGGAAACAACTCACCACCTTGACTAGCCAGTTAACCATTCTGTGAGCAAGTATTTGTGGTCACTTGCCATTGTGCAGAAGAAGCCCTAAGTGTTTTAAAACCCTGTCACCAGTGTTGCTAACTCTCTAACTCTAACTCTCCACTGTTTACCATCTTAAGATTGCTTCATCGAAGGCGTCCATGCCATGTCTGTAGAATTAACACAGTTCCCGTGCTCCGCACCTTTGTGGATTAATAAGATGTCTTAATTTCCATTAAACAGCGAGACTTAAGTCGCACTCGTTCTTTCAAGTGTCTGGAGACGTGGAGACGTTTCTGTCGAGGACACACTCGGCTACTGCACGCACGTTTGTGGACAGACGTGACTGGATGGTCTGTGGTGTGCTAAGTGTTGCACTTTGTGAGCTGTTACTTACAGTCCGGTGGTTTCTGGCTTCGTGGCGTAGCAGTTTACTGCTCTCACATGCCAGAGACTTTTTTTTTAAACATTGCCATCTGTTTTTTCAGAGGTGTGCTGAAGCACGACTCTAAGGGTGAACAACGATTCTGCTTGGAGCCAGGACTCTCAAGGGATGACCATTAGCTTATTCTAAAAAGCCACAGACAGCTCACAGTACTTAGATCAGTTTTGCTTTTGTATTCTGGATATGCAACGCAGTGCATTGTGATCCAAGAAAAACACAATATTTCCTTATACATTTCTGCGTGCTGCTTTCTCTGTAGTTCTGTACATTACTGTGCTTTCATACTCTATATTTACTGCAGAACATAATGTTTCTATGCCTTTCGAGGTCTCTCGTGCCTCTCTTAACCTTGCTTGTGTGTCTGAATCGATAACTGACTTGAACTAGAGTCTGTCAATACATCCAACAGGAAGTTCCAAAGAGAGACAATTCAGTGGTGGACAGTGACTCAGAGGGACATGGCTATTAGCCGGGAAGACCTTCTAAGCAAAAGGAGAGATTGTTTTTTTTTCTTCTTCTTTAAACCAAGAACAGAACCCACGGCACTCTCCATCCTGCTTGTTTGTTCCAGGGTCTTGGGTGGATGAGGACGAGATGCAGGTAATTATATGTGCCATTACTTGAATAGATGTGAGAGGGTAATTATTGTGTCCATTCACCGAAATTGAGAGGGAGAGTACTTGGTCGAACGTTGGAGACCATTTTTCATGTACTTGAGTTAGCAGTGTTAAAACCAGATATTTGTGAGATGTACTGTGGGAAGATAATTGTGTGCCTGTGAGATGAGAAGAGCCTTGTGAGAAATTCACTTTTGGCAACATATCTTGCTCCGTGCAGCCTATGGGGAGTGCGGTGTGTATTAATGAACTGCTCCTCCTAACTTTGGCGAGGAGACTTGTCTACGGTTCCTATTCTGCGTTAATCTCGGACTAAATTGTGCAACTGCTGCTTCTGGAAATGAACATGACAGACAATAGTTCTAATTCACATTCATAAAGACACCCCTCGCTACAGCGAGATAATGAGAAGGACTGACAGTAATGGTGTGTGGAACTGTAAGGAGAGGAGCTTCTTCCTGTCCCTCTCCGCCATCACCAACCCGTCCTCCCACTCTCCATCTCGGGAGTTCGTTCTGTCCGTCTTGGAGTGCTGCATTGGTGTGTTATTCTCTCTGCCGACAGGCACTGCGCTCCTCTGTGGCATCGAGATTGAGCCGTGACAGGTGATGAAAACGCCGTGCTGAAAGCTGTCAGCCAGCCCGTGTGGCTGTGTGTGGTCCTGCGAATGCAGCGGGAGGACACGCCCCCCCCACCCCGCCCGACCTCCCCGGGCCCGGTGCCCTCCCCCGACTCCCACCTGCGTCTCCATCTTGGCTCGTTATTGCTCCACTGCATGGCTACTCTACACCTGCCTCTCTTCCTGGAAAGAACGACGTCACTGCAGAGAGAGAAAGAGAGAGAGAGAGAGAGAGAGAGAGAGAGAGAGAGAGAGAGAGAGAGCATGCATGTCCCTGTGAGATACAGAAGAGAAGAAGAGAAGAGAGAAAAGGGGAGGTGGGCGATGAAAGAGGAAGGGAGAGAAAGAATGAGTGATAGAGTGAGCTCCAGGGATCAAAGATTAAGCCCGTGGCCTTGGTGTGGAGGCTGGGGTAAGCCCTGCCAGCTGCCACGAATACAGCCGCAGAGGGAGGAACCCATTTCTACCGCGGCGAGAGGCCGGGCCAGATGCCCTGTTTCCCCTCTGTTTGTCAGGGAAGTGGTCCGACCCCATTGAAAAATAGTCCCGCGTGGGGATGCGGCTGTGGTCCCGCTCCAACACGGGGCTGGAGCTCTTTTGCGGGACGTGGCGAAGCTTAAACCCCACCCACTCGCATCCGACTCCCAGCGCACATCTAAAAGGGGGATGTGGGCGGGGTCCAAGCGTCTGGTGGTGTGTTGACGCAGAGATCTAGTAATCTGGTTAAGTATGTCAGGATCGCTCATTCAGCAGGCGGTGATGTCAGCCGCTGGAGTGCTTAGCCGTGCCTCTCCGACTCTGAGGGGGAGAGGCCAGATCAGCACTCATCCAGAGGATTAACGTGTTTTGTGGTGAGGAGTCGTGTTTTAGTCACGTCGGCAGCCTGTGCTAGCCTGTGCTAGCCTGTGCTGATGGCATATTCAACGCAGCACTTTCTCTCTCCTTCTGACCTGTGCTAAATTAAGTCTGTTACTCAGGCTACACAGTTATTAATGGCTCCTCCTGTTCCCTGTGGGAGCCACCTCTCTCTTTCACTCTCCCTCCCACCCTCCTGTTCTCTCTCTCTCTCTCTCTCTCTCTCTCTCTCTCTCTCCCTCTCTCACTCATCTGTCCCCATTTGCTGTGCGTTAACGCTGGCCGCACGTCAAGCTGTATGTTCGGTGGAAGTCTAGAATAAGAACCCCGCGCGGTAGAGAGGTGTCAGCAAAGTAGTCGCGCAGGTATTTAGGAAGCTGCCCCACATTCTGAGGTAAAATCACAGAAGCAGGCACAGGTTATGATATATCTGGCATACGCTACGTTCAGTAATGGCACGTAACCATGTGCCTGTCTGAGGTGGGGATTCATAACCCACCGTGTGCAGGAAGAGAAGGTCTACGCAGGGCTTCCACACATCTACTCAACTTCACGTCGTTTTCACATAGACTCAGTTTGCCAAGTACCGTACAAGCCCGTAATCATCAATCAATTATACACTTGAACCAGAGAGCTGCGGTTTTAAAGCTGAACGTGCGAGTGTGGTGATGCACCTTAGAGACCGGGGGACAAACACTCCATTATGGAGCCTGGCTGTGCTGTTTCCCTCATGGTTCGTTGGTTTAGCAGACAAGTTTATTTGCCGCTACTGGTCTAATTATTCTCTCGTTACGGCTGAAGCGGACCACTGCACCCTTCACAGCCCCAGCGCCTTTTGTCTGGGTCCTTCTGACACGCT
The DNA here is from genome assembly GCF_052324685.1 of Brachyhypopomus gauderio. Taxonomy (NCBI): domain Eukaryota; kingdom Metazoa; phylum Chordata; class Actinopteri; order Gymnotiformes; family Hypopomidae; genus Brachyhypopomus; species Brachyhypopomus gauderio. The sequence goes on along the minus strand of NC_135213.1, from coordinate 7,913,436 downwards.
CTTTCCAGGAAGTGCCTTGCAGACTTAAGTTTGTCTCTGCACACTCTGGTTGTGTGTGCTTGTGTTTTTGAATGTTTGTGTGTGTGTGTGTGTGTGTGTGTGTCCTTGTGTGTGTGTATTTTTATTTAGACACAGCAGGCAAGTTGTGGGAATGCATTTTGAGTAACAGAGATTAAACATAGAACTCCCATATAAACCAGTTAATCCAGTAAGGTGTCTGTGTTAGGGGCATCAGAGTGAGAGGTGGTACTGCCTGCATGCACTGCTAAAGTAAAACCATTTTGAATATAGGCAGCATATTTAAATATAATCTTCGATTTATGTCTAGATGCTTTTTCTAATTTTTCAGAATAATTTCATTGAGCAAGAGTATTTTACTGCATTAGCAGGTAATTTCAAGAAATAAATGCTTTAAGGAAGCAAAACGATCTGCCAAAGGTGCAAGATCTTAGATATTCTTAAGACCCTTAAAGTAGGAACAAATGTCCATAAACAGGTTGAAGAGTTTCCTAGTAATTTTATAATGACACTATATATTGTTTACTTTCAAAATGTTTTCATGTTCTAAGAAATCTTTTTTCATTCTGTGTGTTTGTGTGTGTGTGTGTGTGTGTGTGTGTGTGTGTGTGTGTGTGTGTGTGTGTGTGTGTGTGTGTACGGTCTGTCTCCATCTCCTCCTTGTCATCATGGTGCAGGTTTCAGAGTGCTGTTCTATCTCAGTGTTCAGAAGAACACCAAATCCTTGTAGTCTGTCACCGCATCTCAATCTCACCATCTCTTCTCTCCAAATAGCTTTCTAAGCATTTTTTTTGTATCTTTGCTTGGAGCGAACCTCATCCTGCCTCCTGCTGGTTTACTTTACATCTCATCCCAGTTCTCGGTGACGGCAGGCATGGTGTCAGCGAGGTTATCTTCCTGACGAGCGGAAGGTCATCCGTGTTGGGTTCGTCTGTGTGAGGCTTGCTCCGGAGAACCTCTCCTCCACCCGTCGGCTGCTGGGGCCCTTGTTGAAATGCACGACGTCGTGCTGCGTTCGCCCCGTAGCGCTGATAAATTCCCCCCCGTGACACTCCGGCAGCGATCTGCCATCGATCTCGGCGTCAGTCCGCGGTGTCCGTCAGCCATAGGGAGCCCCAGGCCTGCGTCCGTCCTGTGCGAGTCACAGAGGGAGACCCCGCCCGCTCACAGGCCAGGGAGACGGACGTCACTCTTATTCGTTCCCTTTCTATATCCGGTGGGTCTGCGATGATCCGTTTGTTTGTTTATTTTTGGCCCACATTGTCTTTGAGTGGCGGTCTCGCTGCTGTTACAGGACGCAGGCTGAAGGAAACAGGAAGTGAGGTGGAACTTCAAAGGGAAAGTGTAATAGTAATGACACAAAACACTTAGGGGCAAAAACTCAAGTAAACCTGCACTCCCACTCAATCCTCTTTCATTTCACACTCTCTCTGCACTCCTGTCACTCGCACACACACACACACACACACACACACACACACACACACACACACACACACACACACACACACACACACACACACACACACACACACACACACACACACACACACACACACAGGCGCGCACACTCTGAATACCACACATGGAGTGGCACTCTGCCTCTAGAACAATGATGCTAGGCCTCCCAGACAGTAATATTCTCCAAAGAGCTCTCTCATGGCTTTTCTATTCGGTCATTGAACTCTGAGAGACAAAGAAGAAATTGCTTTGAGAGCGGAGCACACGAGGGGGCTGTGTCAAACGAGCCCTGCACACTGGTAACATATAATGAGATATATAATGGAAAATATATGTGGCATCTCCCACATCTGTATGCCAGGGCTAGGAGGGGAAAAGGGATGTAAGATTGCTTGATATGATGCATGCTCGCCAAGAATGGCATGGTGTTCCTCTCTCTCTCTCTCTCTCTCTCTCTCTCTGTCTGTCTCTCTTTTTTTTTCCAATTTCCAGCATTAAATGAAGTGTGAGGTGTCTGGCACACAGCCCCCCGTGTCCAGAGAACACGGCCACCAGTGTGGGAATGCAAGGAACCCTCAGAGCAGCCCAAGTGACCAGCTGAACAAGCCACACACTCTCCAAATATGACATTTGTGTCAAGAGTCTCTTAAATGCGTTTGCCACCAGTTGGAGCAACAATGGCAGGTCCAGTTGGAGCGGGCCACTTCAGCGTGATGAGGGACTCTGCTAGCAGGACGCAGGCGTACGCTGCTGTAGTCGGCGGGGAGGGCACGTGCCCGTTGGCATGACTGAGAGACGGCTGTGTAATGTAGAACTAAAGGGCTCAAAATGGCTGCTGCCCCGGGAGTGCAGGAGCGTGTGTGCGTGTGTGTGTGTGTGTGTGTGTGTGTGTGTGTGTGTGTGCGTGCGTGCGTGCGTGTGTGCTTGCGTGTGCGTGCGTGTGTGTGTGTGTGCGTCCTGACATGGTCGTGCGGTCGCTACCATGTACGAAAAAGACAAGATTCTCCCCACTTTATATCCTCAGGGCACGTATGTGTTGGAAGCTCCAGCTGGAAGCATTGTGTGTACGTTTGGATACATTTCCCAGTGTGTGTATGTGTGTGTGTGTGTGTGTGTGTGTGTGTGTGTGTGTGTGTGTGTGTGTGTGTGTGTGTGTGCATTTTAGGTGATTTGTGCATGCACACATACAATATGGCACTGCTGTGTAAGTGCGTATCTGCCTTACTGTTGGCATGTGTGCTTTCTGCCAGATGCAGCGGAAACCCTCTGAGCTTTCTTCTCTCCCTCCGTCAGTTTCTACTGCATTTTCCACCTCGTCTACCGTGCAGGCCGAGCTTTGGTTTACATTACTGTAATGATGGAACGTTCCAGAAGTGGGCAGAGCATGTCAGGTGAATTTGGCAGCCTATCATCACTAGATATCTTCAAAACATGACTTCTGCTGAGAAAATGAGCATGACATTTGAAGCCATTAGTAATTAGTCATATGCTTTATAGTTCTTTTCGGTCCGTGTTATTATTTTTTTTACCAAGCTGGGACATTTGCATGCTAATGCTGTTGAAATGTGAGTGTCTGCCTTTTTCAAAGCTGAAAACAACAGTCAGATAGAGAAATCTGTCTTTATTATTAACAATATGTCACATTCAGTCCCTCGCTGCAGGTCGCTTCCTTCACCATCATTACATAAATCATCTCATAAAGCATCCAGCCCGGGGTGCTCTTCATCCCTGGATTAAGACCAATCTCCTCGCTCGTGAACGCTCACCAAAGCGCCGCGGCTCAGCAAGGCTGGGAAACCAAACACACCTGCATTCAAGCTCACCACAGCTCCGCTCCATGGCAACGGCTCCCTGCTATGATCCAGCCTGAAAATCGTATTCATTATGATAATAAATCTAAATAATTCAGCAACACTGGAATGGCTTTTCACAGCATTATCTTGTTAGTGGAAACGCAGCCATTTTCCAGCATTTGATCGCATTTTATAATTTTCACGATGTCTAATCATCAACATCACACGGCGGTATTTGCATTAGGTAACAGAAATGCCACGAGAAGGTCTCGGTGCCTGTGATCCAGCGCTGATCCGGCCGTGTTCCTGGATGCTACGGATGTTGTGAGCTCTTAAAGGCAGGCGGCCGCCCCCGTCCTCCAGGAACAGACCTCCCCCAGGAACAGACCTCCCCCAGGAACAGACCTCCCCCAGGACTGACGAGGCAGTGGGCATGAGCCTAATCCCCTCCTCTGTTAGAAGCGATAGCAGAGCTTTGTCTAAAGTAACTTGACATGTCTGCACAGGCCACACCATTTGTGTCTATTTCAGAGTTTGCGTAAATTGAGATAAAGAGAAACGGGTCCTGATTGGGGAATACGGTGGCGGGCCCGAGGGCTCTACAGTGAGTGGGTCGGCACGTGTGCGTATATACACTCAGGATGGAGCGACTTCACCCAGAGGAACTCCTCCTGCTGATGGAGATTCTTTCCAGTGAGGTTTTGTTCCGTTCATATTGCACCATATCACATTACACCACATCGCACTGCACCATACTGCACTGGACCACACTGTACTACACTGCAGCACACTGCACCGCATTACACTACACTGCACCGCCCTGCATCACACCATACAACACAGCACTCCACTGGACTGCACTGCACACCACTACACTGCAATGCAATGCACACCACTACACTGCAATGCACAACACTATACTACACTACACTGCACTATACTGTACTACATTGCACTGCATGACATCATTCCGCATCACACAACACAGCACTGCACTATACTGCACTGCACGGTATCACATCATACCACATCATACCATACCAGACTGTACCACACTGCACTACACTGAACAAAATGCACTGCACTACTGAACATCATACCACAGCACACAACACCACATGACATCACATCATACCAAGACACACTACACCACATGACATCACATCATACCAAGACACACCACAGGGCATCACATCATACCACAACACACACTACAATACAGTGCATCACATCATACCACAACACACTACACCACAGGTCATCACGTCATACCACAACACACTACACCACAGGTCATCACGTCATACCACAAAACACTACACCACAGTGCATCACAACATACTACAACACACTACACCACAGGGCATCACATCATACCACAACACACTACACCACATGACATCACATCATACCACAACACATTACACCACAGGGCATCACAACATACTACAACACACTACACCACATGACATCACATCATACCACAACACATTACACCACATGACATCACATCATACCAAAATACACTACACCACAGAACATCACATCATACCACAACACACTACACCACATGACATCACATCATACCACAACACACTACACCACAGGGCATCACATCATACCACAACACACTACACCACAGGGCATCACGTCATACCACAACACACTACACCACAGGGCATCACGTCATAACACAACACACTACACCACAGGGCATTACATCATACCAAAACACACTACACCACAGGGCATCACATCATACCCCAACACACTACACCACAGTGCATCACAACATACTACAACACAGTACACCACAGGGCATCACATCATACCACAACACATTACACCACATGACATCACATCATACCAAAACACACTACACCACAGGACATCACATCATACCACAACACACTACACCACAGTGCATCACAACAAACTACAACACACTACAGCACAGGGAATCACATCATACCACAACACACTACACCACAGAGCATCACGTCATAACACAACACACTACACCACAGGGCATGACGTCATAACACAACACACTACACCACAGGGCATCACGTCATAACACAACACACTACACCACAGGGCATCACGTCATACCACAACACACTACACCACAGGGCATCACGTCATATCACCACACTGCATCACATCACGTCATGTCAAGTTTATTCACGTAGCGTATATGTCATATAGCACTGTATAATGTCACACCACACCACACTGCAATCAACTGCACTGCACAACATGACATCACATTACATCACATTCCACTGATCTGCACCACATCGTGTCACACCCCACTGGACTTGACCACACCACAATTGCATTACGCTGTAGGACAATGCATTGCACCATACTGCACTGCATTGCATCACCCCACATCATACCATGTCCCAGGGAAGCACACCACACTGCATCACATCACACTGGCAGGTCGCTAACAAAATGCTTGCACTACGCCGGGTCCCACCACGCTTTTTAAATGGTTCTGCTCAATTGCGGTTTATTTTCCAATGCAAAAGAAAGCCATGAATGTTTATGGTTATTATGAGTGATATTATATGTTTTTAGTGTTTTGGGGATAGATTTGATAGGATGTTTGTTAATATTCCAAGGTATTGCTTTTCCTCTTGGTGGGAGGTAATTTGATAATGTGTGTCTGCGTGCAAGTATCTGTTTCAGAGCCACTGGCTTCTGTCTATAGTCAGTCAGTCACCCAGTAAAGAAATGCCATGTGGCCCAGTGAGGTCTATATGTGTGAAGGAGAAGATGAACATGACATGCTGGGATATTGGTGGTGTTGAAAACCAGCTCCTAGATGCTAATTGGAACTTCAGCCCAAGCCAGCAGAGCAATGATTAATGATGATTATTTCAGTATTCAGCAGACTCTCCCAATTGAGCTCGAGTTCACAAGAGTAATTCTGTGTATTGGAGAGAGAGAGAGGCAGAAGGGAGAAAGGGAGAGAGAGAGAGAGAGAGAGAGAGAGAGAGAGAGAGAGAGAGAAGAGGCAGGAGGGAGGGAGAGAGGGAGAGAGAGCCAGGAGAAAGAGAGCCAGGAGAGAGAGAGAGAGAGACGCAGGAGGGAGGGAGAGAGGGAGAGAGAGAGAGAGAGAGAGAGAAAGAGAGAGAGAGAGCCTGCCTGCCTGATCTGGCTATAAGTCATAAGCCACCCGTTGCCCTGCATCTGTAGTGCATGTGCGTGCATATGTGTGTGCTAGCTGCATCATGTTATATCTCCTGCTTCGAGGGCTGGGCTGCCTGCCGGCACCGGGGGGGGGGGGGGGGGGGGGGGGGGGGGGGGGGGGTGGGGGCTTGGAGGGGGGGGGGGGGGGGGGGGGGGGGGCTTGGAGGAGGTGTGGCTCTCAGGGAGGCAGGCCGATTAGCTCCTGCTCCTGCTCACAGCCTGTCACCTCCCATTTCCAAGCCCAGTGTAGGGAGCACAAGGGTAGGCAGAGGTGGTGGGGAAATAGATTGAGAGCCTCTCACCTTCCAGCTCTGGCTCCAGCAGCTTGGCAGGATTCATTTTCACGTTTATTTCAATGTCCCCCCCCACCCCCCTGTTACCCCCACCCCCCCCAGAAAACCCCCTCTGCTCCGCCCTCTTCTCCTTATAAGCGGCCCGTGCTGGCGTGCCCTTAACACACAAGCAGCATCCCCCTCGTCCCCCCCTAAGCCGGATGCTTAACCTAAACACTCACAAACAGGAGCTTCCTAAGTGAAGAAGGGTGCTGCTTTATGCCTGCAGTCGTTTGGCTGAATAGATCTAGAACTCATCCATCTCGGCCAGTCTGTTTTTATTGTCCCGCCCTCCCCTGTCTTCTTGCTTAATATTTATTAGAGATGTGGGTACAGCTGAAGTTGACTGTGGCAGCCTGGATCTCAACATCCGGGAACAGAGGCTAACTTACTCCAAGCTAAGACTGGCCAACCACCTGGTCAGTCCTTTAAAAGGAGACCCAGGTGTTGTAAATTAAAAGCTCGTGCCTGGGTGAGGGCCACAGGCTTGACCACATCTGCCCTTGATTGCCATGAAATATTCTCTGCTTGTTAGTGAGAGAGGAACGCAGGACTACGCTGGGGGTTTTGGTTAGAGTGAAAGGTACTGACTGCAGAAAGTGTTTTTATTTTAATCCAAGTGGGCCTTGAAGGGTGATTATAGTTTAGTTTTTGCATAATATGCCTGGATAGGTCATGAGTGGCCTGCTCAGATGTAGTCTTGACTCTAATTGACAGAGTGTCTGGTTGAGCAATCAGACTCCTCCAATTTATTAAAGTGGTTAGGAAGTCACTTGTGCCCTGAGGAGAATGGTAGTCATTTTTCACCTACTGGTCTGCTAAGAGATAGCATCAACTCTGCTGTCTCTCTCTCTCTCTCTCTCTCTCTCTCTCCCTCCCTCCCTCCCTTCCCCTTCCTCACTTACACTTAAACACACAAACCTCATCCTCACACCATATCTTAACACTTCCCACACAATCAAGCATCAGCTGAGGTCTTTTTTTTTCTTTCCCTAGCCCCAAAAATAGCTCTTCAGCAGCGAGCGTCGTTTTCTCTCATTTCAGTATGCCTGTGTAGCGAACATCAGGTAAACTGATTGGTTGAGACAGCTTCTGGTAGCAGTCTGGGAGTGCTTGGTTTGATTGGCGCGTAGCCAAGGGCAATAAACACAATCTGGTGTGACATAAAAGCCCCGAGCACACTCATAGCAGGTCCTGAATATCAGCTGTCATACATCTAAGTGTATACAAACAAATGCAGAACACTCGACAAACCCCTGCAAAACTTCCCGACTGAGGCGAGTCACAGAGCGAACGCTTGTAATGCGTACTGACCCTCCTATAAAGTGGAGTGCGCTCGTCGTGGCTGCCGTAGCCCAGGTTTATGGGTTGTATCTGCTTATTTTTGCATCTGTAGAGTCGGTCAGCACATTGTCAGATGCCTGTCACAAAATCCATAGCTCATCAGAGGGTGTGTGTGAGAGAGCGGGGGATGTGAGTGCCCCTGTAATGGTTGTGTTTGGCAGGTGTATGCGGCTGGATGGTAATCATTTTCACCCCCCGCTGTACGCTAAGAAAGCACTCAAAAATGCACCTTTAGGCTTAGGTAGCAATAGCATAATAACATTCTCACGTTGGTGCCATGCACACGCTTGCACAAATAAATCCATTTATGTTTCAAATGCCATGAAAAACACCTGTAGGTTTTCACACACAGAGTGGAGTTTTGGGCTTAGGGCTAACATTAAGCTATGCAAGCTCTGTCATTTATATGAGTAGGTAAAAGATAACTTAAAAACAGGAAATGCATGTGATGATACGATAGGTACATTTCAGTCCCATTTAGTAGCTACTAAACAGAATTTCAACATTTATGGGGAGAAAAACTTGCAAAAGAAATGTTGGGTGAGGGCCAGAGCTCGTGTGATGACATTTTCATTGCCATGACTACTGATGCATGGGATTTCCCTGATGGATTTAGAGCACATTTGCTAGGCAGTTATGGAGGAGAGGGAAGGTAAACGAGTGTGTGTGTGTGTGTGTGTGTGTGTGTGTGTGTGTGTGTGTTTCAGACAGGGTTGAGCTTTAAAATGAAGGCCTCTTGCTGTCAGTCCTTTTTATGTTTGTGCTGGGTTTTGTTCAAAACTCAAGGTGAACTTTGCCTGAAAAACAGTGTGAACGCCTGTCCTGAGCTCCCAGCAGAAGCTGTTAATGTTCTGAACGATCCTGCCCACAGTCCGAGCGGGAACATGTCGCCGACTGATGGAAAGGTCAGTAAAAACTGTTAAAATGGCAAGGGTAAAAAAAAAAGGGCCGGCTGTGAAGATTACACATGCCAACAGGGTGATAACAGATGAAAACAGCTGAGGACGTTTTGTTTGACCTTGTGGTGTCAGGAGATGATCGTAG